>NC_041368.1:16149543-16152043 GCF_900634415.1 Cottoperca gobio
TAAAAGATCTGAATATTTCAACTTCTGCATGTCTCCCAGAGATAAAAGTCATATTGAATAAATATCACCAGCTAAGCCATTAAAATAATTATGTGAGGGTGAGAGTTATTTTGTTTAAAGATACGGTGCCATGATCTGTCTGACACAACAGGGGGCAGTATGGTTCTGTCCATCACCTCTTCCTGCGTACCAAAATACTTTTATAATGTAATGTAAAACAGCATTTTAAATAAAATGACATAGAATAGAATAAGACTTGTGTGCAAAGTTTAATGCGACTCTATCGGATCTTTACAGCTGATGAAAATCTAAATAGACTGATGCGCTTAAAAAAGTATACGGATTAGTTTGGAAATATATGTAGAAACCTTACAGCGCAAACCCATTTTAAAAGAGTTAAAGAACGACACTGCTCTCAATTTCTGCCTGTTTTCCGTCTTCTTCATCCTGAGAAATGCAACACTGCAGTTTGGTAGTTGGTGCAAAGGCGAGGGGGAAGAAGAAGAAGTAGTGAGCTTGTTATCAGAGACTCAATTTGAGCTCCTAACATTATTTTTTCACCCTTTTTCTTTCAGCTTCCTTCTGTATCAAAAAGGGCACAATTACTCCAGAATAACAAGGGGACATTTGAGCCAACAGAAGATCAATCTTACTTATAATTCAGTGTTTTGTTTTTTTATTGCAGTGGAAAAAAATGGCTTTTGTTTATCGCAACTCAGAAATTGTAAACAAATCTTAAAATCCTATTTTTGAGCCAGTTCTGTAGTAACGTGCTCTACAGTGAGTTTGTGATGTTTTAATCCAACGATAATCCTCTTGTTTAAATGATATTAATATTGTATGTGAATGGTTTAAGACATCATATACTGTGTTTAATACATACACATGTTTGAGTTTGATTTACTGTAAACTCACCAGAGATACAAGGCTGTAAGTCAAATGAAAATATTTGTTGTGATACGTTTTAAGAAAATAGCTCAAGAAAAAAAAATCAATTTTAAGCACTAATTAGTCTCGAAATGTTGATGGACGTTAAACAAAACACGATCATTTATGTTTGGAAAAACATTTCTTTGTGGAGAGCACCTCTTCTGACTTATCAGAGTGTTGAATGTTGTATGATATTTACACTAAAACCCATCATATTAATGCTAGTGGTGTCTTACTCCCTTGAGAAAATAGATCTGACAGTTCTTGATGCTAATATTACCCCATATGAACATACATCCTTGTATCCGTCATATTGGTGTTTGTATTCATTAGCGCTTGCTGTTGGAGCTTCATCAGAACTAAAAAAGGCAGTTTGTTTTGTAGAAACACAAGAGGTTTTTGTAGCTCCCTGCCTGTGCATTCGCTCTGTTTGTGTTAAATTGAGTTTGCGCATTTGTCAGCTCGGTATGATACTGTAGCAGTGTGTGTGTGTGCGTGTCTCTGCGTGTGTGAATTTTTTTTTTGTCTGTGTGATGTACTGATGAGAAACACTAAAATGACAGCCGTGAGCTGTGTAATGACAGTGTGAAAAGTGTCACTTTTCAAACAAATTTGTTTGGAGTGTGTGTTTCTGTGTTTTCTTGCATGTGTTTGTGTGTGTGTGGGTGTGTGTGTTTTTACACATGTGTATATGTGGGTGTATGTGTGTATCGATGTGTGTGTGTTGTCATTTATTTGTCATCTGCCAAAGTAAGACAGAGTATCTTTCATCCTTTTCTTCTCATCTCATCCCTGATAGAGGACGTAGTTGTGTTTGCACACACGCGTACAGACAGACACACAAACACACACACACAGACGCTAGTTGTTTGTCTCAAATGAGCCCATAATTATACTGCTTGTTTATACTTTGTCTCCGAACAGAATGCTACAAAGTGTTGAATCCTGTTTTGTTTTTGCAGAACAAAAATAGTTTGCTTTGTCTCTCCATAATGATGCTTCACATCACTGTCACGCATTACAGCATAGTGGAGTTAATGTGTGTGTGTGACATGCGTGTTATTCATACAGAGGTTTTCTCTGTATGTTTGTGTGTGTGTGTGTGTGTGTGTGTGTGTGTGTGTGTGTGTGTGTGTGTGTGTGTGTGTGTGTGTGTGTGTGTGTGGCATCCAGGCAGCCGTGAGATGCGGTGCTGAGGTGAAGTGAGGAAGTTGCTGTGGCACTAATCACTGTGGATACATAAAGCTGTGGTTACTCACCTCACCTAACATGTCAGAGGTGTTTCCAACTTTTTCTTCCTCTGCTTGTCTCCTGACTTTGTCTGTTTAACTTATACCTGCCACACAGCTCTGCAGTCTGCAGTCAAAAGATGGAGTACTGAGCTAAATTAAAAAGGTCCAGCTATGATCTGAAATGACTAAATATCTCATACTTAGGGAATGGCATATGTCATTTGTTAATAGCATACAAGTATCAGTCACTGCCAAGATATATAAAATGTCACAAAAGTAAACCAACTCAAGTTGTTATAGTCTGAGTCAACTCTCAAGGCACAGGAAACCAGTGTCTC
>NC_041368.1:16157043-16162043 GCF_900634415.1 Cottoperca gobio
GTGTTCTTGTATGTGTGTGTTTTCATGCATAACCAGTGTAAGCTAATATTGACTTGTACCTTTACATTTTTCATTGGGAATCTAATTAGCTGTACAATCCTTCAAACTACTGAGAAACTTCTATATTGAGCATCGTGCCAAAGTCAAGGAGAGTTATTGGATATTTTCAGTCCGTACGGTGCAATTAAACCAACACTTTGCTTTCTTTTTAATGCCAACTATCATTGAAAATGTGTTTATTTGATCTATTTTGGCTTTACATTCACAGGAACATCATCAACGTTAGAAGCTCTATAGCTGAACGTGATGTACTTCTAGTCTGCACTATGTTCTGCATCTTCTCTGTTAATAGATGAACAGAATTACATTTAAACTACATCCTTGCATGAAAGCAAAACAGTTCATTTTGTTATGTCGGCTGACATGTCTAAGTTAGTAAAATGTAGGTTTTCCTCAGAAGTACAAACTTGTGGTTGGATTTATTTTGTTCTATGTTCACTGCAGTTTGATTGAAAGGACTGACATTCACATTTATATTGCCACCTAATGAAATAAACTTAATGCAGAAATATTATAAATACTGGTTCCTCCTTCCTCTGGGTCATGTAGGACATTTCAATTTGTGCTCACAAGGTTCTCAAGTTGCAATTGTTTTTGGTACTCTGAGCTGATACATTTAATTCTTGTACTATAGTGTTTCATATTTTATGTTATCCTTTGGCACCCTCATGTTTTTCCTCACCCATTACAAGTCTTCACCATTATGTAAAACAAACATGACCACTCCACTCTGCACATCTATACTGTGTACAGTATACGCTTTTATTTCTTCTTTGAACTGTTGATGCCAACCCTATGTAACTCCCTGAAACGCACCCCCTCTCACACCTAGACACACACACACACACACACACACACACACACACACACACACACACACACACACACACACACACACACACACACACACACACACACACACACCTTGTTTGACACGTGAAAGCACCTCTCTGTTCTTACAGATGAGAAATGAAAATGAGGCCCATGGGCTTTCTGGCAAAAAAAAAAAAATGCATCCTGACAATCTTTACACCTTCAAACACTGACTGTGAGAACTCATGAGAGAGAGTGTGTGTGTGTATATGTGTGTATGTACATTTGTTTGTGCATGAATGTATGCTATATGCAGGGGGGGTGGTGGGGGGTACTTGAGATGCGAAAATCGATTTTGTTAAGAAATTAATTGCTTTTCACACGGCCCTGACAAAGAATGAATCACACACTGTTTGATATGAAAGCTGGAATTTGTGAATGTTTATTATTGCCTCTGATAATCAGTGATTCAATCAAAAGATAAACTTCCTTTAACAGTTGCCAACAGACAACTCATCCATTCACAATAAAGCACATTCATCATCTAATCATCGACTCAAAGTCTCCATTTTTTCTTCTATTCCAGGTGAAAACTGGGAATGAAGCTGCTATATCAGTGCACTCAGGGTTGAGAAATATCTACAATACATTTGATTGAATAGGCATGCAACCTTTTCTTTTATTATGATGTATCTCTTGAAACCATGACTTTTAGATTTGAAAGCAGCTCTTTGTCTCTATTAATAAAAAACAAACAAAAAACAAAAGCAGATCACAGAATGCAACGTCCGTGATGGAGGCAATAAATCATTACCACATTGATTTGGAGAAACTGATATACAGTAATTACCATACATACAACTTAGAATATTGTAAGGCTGTACCAACACTAAGACCATGTCCTTCGTAAGTTGGCTATATTTGTAAACACACAAGGCTTTTCAAAATGAGGAATGGATGGGAGGACTTATGAAGTATGCCTCACACAGTTGGGTGTTGTGTGGCAGTGATGCGCACAATTGTGTTATTTGCCTATTGTAAGAGGAGGAAGATGAAGAAAATAACACTTTCTTTGGCATTTAAGTTGATCATTTAAAGGTCAACTTCGAAATGGAATCCAGCCATCATTAACTGTATTATTTACATCTCTGCTTTTCCTACTCTGACCAGTCAAAATGTCCTCTGTGAAAAAGCCCTATTAACTTGGTGAGTGTAATGTCATTGAATTATCTTTAACGATGGTTTCATTTGCTCGCGGTTATCAGACCGGGGGGGGGGGGGGGGGTATAACATTTAGTTTAAGCCTGATATGATATTGATATGAGCTGAAACACGGCTCTGTTGTTTCGGTTACTGTGGGGGAGACGAGTGTTTGACCCCCGAAAGCAGCACAGAGTCACAACAGGAAGCTCTGAAAAGCTTCATGACTGGGTCCAGTTACAATAAGTCCTCCAACAAGGACACACACACACACACACACACACACACACACACACACACACACACACACCCACCCAAGAAAACAGCTGGATCATGTCTCTGATAGCGGAAGATTAGAAAACCCTGCTGCGTATTAGACCAGGTGTGTGTTATCTTATGTGTGTGATTATGCCTAGTGTCTCTCTCACATTTAAATTAAATGGAGTTTTCATCACAACAGTTGCTGTGACCACCAGCTAACCTGAAAGATATGACCATTTACTCTGTATCATCATCATCAGCACACACACACACACACACACACACACACACACACACACACACACACACACACACACACAGCC
The DNA here is from genome assembly GCF_900634415.1 of Cottoperca gobio. Classification (NCBI taxonomy): domain Eukaryota; kingdom Metazoa; phylum Chordata; class Actinopteri; order Perciformes; family Bovichtidae; genus Cottoperca; species Cottoperca gobio. Next base: position 16,159,701 of record NC_041368.1, read on the forward strand.
TCGACTTATCATCAGCACCCTCTTTCTCTACACCCCCCCCGAAGATGACCTCTGAAGTCTGCAGAGTGAGAGTGTTTGTGTGTGTTTCCGTGCACCGCATGTGTCTGCTGCTACTGACAAACTAGAGGCAAGTGATGACTGAGATTATGCAGGGCTGTGACTGGTGGACAGAAGCCCCCCACCAGACTCCAGTCTAATAATTCTTATTTATTGTCACATGTGTCAAACTCCAACCATCTGCCACCACAGACGGCTGTAACATTCTATAAAACATTTTTACAAATACTTTTAAACCCCTAAGAAGCCATATTTTCTTTTGTCCTGCTGCTCTCTCGCTCTCTGCCAACCTGTTTGACTTCCCCCCTCGTTCTCCCTGCATGTTTTATGTTCTCCTCATTCCCCTGGCTTTGCTCTGTCCCCCTCCGTCTCACTGTTGATTGAAGGAGAGCTGACAGAGCTAACCAGAGTTTTACTGCCTCCTTCCTTCTCGCCAACCTTCGTACTTCCCCTTCGCCCCTCCAAAGTCTTCCAGAGAAAACAGAACCTGATGGAGTTTACGACCTGATTACTGCCTGGACACACTGCTGGCTAGTCCCCCACAGCGCCACAAACACACACACTTACACAGCGTCTAAGCAGTGGGCGCTGGTATGGGGGAGAGACTCACAAGTTTACCTGTCAACTCACATTAGTAACACTCCAAACGACTGCTCACACCACGGAGAGAGGCTAACTATTCCAGCTCCAAACGGCAGCAAGGCTATTTGTGGCCGAGGAGTGGGCTTGTAATAAATGTCAGTCCATTAAACAGACATAGCTCTCTGTGCCCGGGAAATAAACTTAGACATGACTGTGCTCCTGTTAATCCACAAAACAACAGCAGCAGCTATTAAAAAAACAAACTGGGAACAGCTTGTAAAAATAGTGGATGAATGAGGTGATAAACCATTAAGGCTACTTTCCTGCGTTCCTGGCGGGCTGAACAGCATTAGACAACTTGTCAACATACCATCACAGGGCTGCTCACCTGCCTCTGTGAGCAGCTAACTGTCGCCCTGGGAAACAGGCCCCTCCCACAGGCCCCTCCCACAGGGCGAATAAGTAATTTAATTTCGGAGCCAAGCCACGAAGACAAAATTACAAATGTATTTTAACATTTTTGTTTGCATTAGTCCATCGCTAGTTACGTTATTAAGTATATCTTTCTAAATTTTGTATTTTTGTTTATGATTTTTTTTCATGTTACATTTCGCATTTGAAATGAACCAGACAGAGGATACTCATCTGGAACTCCTTTTACCTCCATAATTAAATAATTTACTCTAAACATTTGTTTGTCTGATGTTTCATGAATGCTATTCACTGACTTTGTGGGTTCATTCAGTCGGCCTACTCCACCTTTTATTAATACAATTTAAAAAGGAGAAAGAGTAATTATAGGCTAGTTAATTAGCATTGCACAGACACAACTAACACAAATATACAAACAAAAGCTTTCAACCTATATGCATGTTGTACTATGTTATGGGACTCTACAGAAGTGTAACATGTAATTCAAAATGATAGAGTTACAAAAGACCTCAGAGGTAGTAGCCTCCTGTTTTGTGTGTTAACTAATATATTAATTGATATATTACTATAATTAGTTAACTACAACTTTACAGAAAATTTTTATGACACATTCAATGACATACATACACTATGTGTATACTACACCTTACATAATTGTAAGGGGTCGTGAGTTGATAAACAGGATAGAAAAACAGAAAGACATATTTACGCACAAAATCATGTTGATTATTTTTACCAATGTTGAAATTTGCACAGGAATGACACACAGATGGGAAGGTAGGGGTGGATACAGGTTAACAACATGTATTGAAATAGAGAGATTAACTGTAGATGTACATGGTGAATAATCGTTGTAGGGAAGCAGCTGTGTGGAGTCAGTTTGGGCATAAAAGTATTTGAGTCATTAATTGTGGCATTAGTAATAATAGAAAAACACAGAAAGACTAGCAAGAAAGAAAACGAGTGGATGAATGAATACATTTCAGGTGTCACAAGCCAAAAAGGTTGGGAACCACTACTACACGTACACCATTACAAAGTTTCATGAGTATAATCGAGGTGTAACAAAAGCAATTTTCTGGCTTGAAGCTGGCCTTTGGAGGTGTTAAGAAAACACCATCAACTGATTGTACTGGTCCTCCCAAAAGGGAATAAAGGATGTTAGAAGTCTTTCAGTTGCCAGGCAGCATTGTTTCCCCGGATATTATTGGACTCGATGATGTCACACAAGTCATATGTGGAAATTCCCAGCTGGTACATCGGAATCACGAC
>NC_041368.1:16164543-16184543 GCF_900634415.1 Cottoperca gobio
AAGTAACGTGCGTCTCAAAATCACAACAGATCAACATGAGATCAGTTATGTTTACAAAAAGTTGTTGGAGAAGTTTCAAGCTAATTTCTGAAATGAAATGTGAATTGCTATATGTTTCTATCAACGACAATATACTATAATACAATCAAAACAATGGGCATGACAAGACTACGTGATTAATTGAGCACCATTAGTTCTGATACATCATTGGACCTTCCTACCTAAGATGTAATTGATTTCTCTTCTTTTTTGATCTCAATTTGTATCAGTCAAGCTCACCCTAACCAGGGCAGATGTGAAAGCAGTCCCCCCTCACTACTGTTGGTTTTATTTCCTCTTAAGTTTAAAGTTTTGTTCTTTTGTCTTTTTTTTTGTTTTGTTTATACCAGGGTTCAGTCTACTTCTGTTTCATTTGTGTTTTTGTTAACAAACACCACCTTTGTCGCATAGACTTCTCCCGATGTGATCTGCTTCTTAAACATCGGCTTTAGTTTTCCTGAGCCAAGCAACCTCTTATACCCTTCACATGGAGTGACAGTATTACAGAGACCACGCATAAATTACATCATGATAACCTTCTAATTTCATTTCATTCTCCTGCAAGAGTGACAGTCGTTTCTCAAATTCTAGCAATCAAATCTCATGTCTCTATGAAATAAAGCTGTTCCTATGTAACAATAAATAATAATTTACAATAATTTGCCAGTCAAGTACTGCAGGCTCATGCAGTCTTTTGTATTTACAGGTACCTGATGTTAAGAAGCTGCATGGGAACCTCCAACATCCTCGTGCTCAGTGTTACTCCCTCGAGTGGAGAGGCGGCTGTGTGTTGGTTCTGATGATAATTAAGTCGATGAACATGAAAATGAACATCCTTTGCTCTAACTTAGCAGTGTAGGTGCTGACTGTGTGTGTCTGTGTGAGTGAGAAAGGAAACGATAGAGAGGGTGTGTGTGTCAATGTGGTGCTGAGAAAAGAACTAAAGGGCCATTTATAGCTGTCACACACTGACAACCATTACCCATGCATTTACAGTGCTCTCAGCACATACTGTCAGGAAGACTGCACACACACACACACACACACACACACACACACACACACACACACACACACACACACACACACACACACACTCCTACCTGACAGAGCCTAATTATCGACACCTCTCCCTGTCGGATGAAACAAAAAACTGCTCTATTTTCAGACTGATGGAGTCTGATGTCTCTCTGTCGTTTTCTTCTTCTTCTCCCCCCTCTCAGCGTCTTTTGTCGTATCTGCGCGCCGCCTCACCCGCCGCCCACCCCCTTATCCGACGTTTGATTCTCGACTCGTTAAATAAGACTCAAATTAAAACAGACAATGAGGAAAGTTTCCCCCTCACAGCCACTTTCATTTGTTGTGATTGTTATTCAGAGTCATGGATGGCAGTGTGCCTGTGTGTGTGTGTGTGTGTGTGTGTGTGTGTGTGTGTGTGTTGTGTGTGTGTTTGTGTGTGTGTTTGTGTGTTTGTGTTCAGAGTAGAAATGGCAGCAAGTGCCATCTTGTCTTTGAGGCCTGCTTCATTAGTTGTCAAACAGAACAGCCGTGCTCACCCCTGGCCCACTATCCTGTGTGTGTGTGTGTGTGTGTGTGTGTGTGTGTGTGTGTGTGTGTGTGTGTGTTTGTTTGTGTGTGTGTATGTGTGTGTGTGATGGGTGTTTGGGATCAAGTGGTGCCTCTGTAGCTCTGCAGAAATTGTTTTATGGGAGGTCAGTTCAATATATCCAAGCTCTGATCCATTATTTGTCCCTCTGATGCAACCAACACTACAATAATGACATATTGTCTGCGTGTGTGTCTGTCTGTGTGTGTACATGTGTGTATCTGTGTGAACAATGACAATACATTTCTCCAGATCACTTCTGTGCTGTGTGTTCAGTTTTGGATAATTGAAGAATGCATTGAATAAACTGATCTAACCAACCGTACAACCAGCACACCCAACCAGTAATGTTCACCAGAGCTGTACTGTGTGTGTCTGTGTGTGTGTGTTTATGTGGCTGTTGGCACTCTCTGGTGAGTAGATCACATTTCAGAACATTCCTGAGCCATGTAAACATTTATACATCAGCAAAGAAAATCACTCACACACACATTCTTCATAACACTCAGAATGCTTCATAAATAAACCATTCAGTGCAAAGAGCCAAGTGTTCACACATTGAGGTGGAATTCTCTATACTGTACGTCAAATCTGTATGAAGGAATCGAGGAAGAGAGGATGAGATGAGATGAAGCAGAGGAAGTGATCAGAGCCCTCAATTTATTCTTCCAAAAGACTCTGTTTGCCTTTCATGTCCCCGAGCAACACAGACTTCCTGGTTCTTCAGTTCAGGTGACTTCACTCCCAATAAAATCTCTTCAAAATTTAAAACTAGGATTTTTTTTTGTCACTAGAGGTTTGTTCAAATTCAGCTCAATTTATTCAGTGTGTGCGGGTGCGTGTGTACGTGTGTGTGAGACAACTCAGACTCTCACCCACGTTTATGAATTAGTCCCCCCAAAAAAACTAGTGCAGACATGTCTTTGTTTTACTTTGCACCACCTAGAGCAAAGTGTGTTTGTGTCTTTCCATGGACTCTGTGAAATCATGAGAATGTCCTCCCAAGAAAAACCACGGTAGCTAAAACGTGAGGAAGAGACGCCAGTGAGATGAGTCTGCCTCGCTGATTGGTCCAAGCGGCAACCTCCGGGGATGAGCAGTGAAGCCTATGCAGAAGTGTCAAAAACTGCAGTTCATCGAATGGCCACTTGAGGCTGTCTCCAAAAGGGAGCCAATCCCCATAGACACCCATTTTAAAACGCAAAACTGTACAGCAGAAATAAACATGTTTACAGTCTGGTACGGTAAAGTGGTTTTTGGTGTCAATAGCTAATTTCCCTATTCATAACAACTGTACAGGGCGTGAATTTTAATATGACTCACTCGTTTCAATTATATTAAGGCTTTAAATTATACATTGTTAGGGGCGTGGCGGCTTCGTGTGGCTTCTTTGGGTGCCATCTCAGATCGCTCACCACTAACTGTCTGCTCTGCTGCGTCACCTGGACCTCAACTCTCAACTCCACTGACAATGCACATTTTTGGATTAGCCGGGAGGTAGACAGTGGCGTCACTGCTAAAATGGCGATGGCTGGAGACTACGTCTATATTTTATACAGATTATACTATGGGCCAGATACATGCACATTACTTGATGCATTATGATGGATTTTCTTGCGATATGTGATATCGCGAGAATCCAGCTGCAAGGCAATACAAAGGCTCCCGAAGGATGAATGAGTGAAGACATTGGACTAATAAAGTTTGATTTTGATTGAGTGAACTGAAGTTACTGACACAAGGTAAGAAGGCTGAGTTGGCATGCAGCCAGCATGAACATGACGCTGTCACCACTGGCCAATCTCAATATCCATCCTTTATAAGTACTGAATCCTGGGAGACTTTTATCAACGTCACCTGCATGCTCAGCGTAAATGTGGGAGCGCATGAGGCTGGACCAGGACAGCGCTTTCTGACATCACATGTTACCTCAACAACAGTTGCATGTTCATTTTATCTTGAGCAGAGGAATTTAATGAAAATAATGAAACACTATACGTTACGTATGACTGCAGATAGTAAAGGAATGGTTTGATATATTGGGAAGTATGCTTCAGATTGATATAATTTTCATATTTGTACAATAGACTTGAAATTACAGCTGTTCCCCTGTTTCCAGTCTTTATGCTAAAATAAGCTGGCATCATATCTGGTGGTATCAATCTTCTAATATCATGTTCGGCAAGAAAGCAAATGAACATATTTCCCAAAATGTTGCACTATTTCTTTAAAACCTCCTACTGTCCATGAGTACTTTATGCATCAGAGTTATAGTAAAAACACATTGCAGTACTTTCACTTTTGGAAGTACATATTTTTGAATGGGGTAATTACGTTGGCAAAGAAGCAGTTTTACTGTGTCAAACTGACATTGTTTTGACACCTTTCATATTAATAACTAACAAATGACTTGTGTCTTCAATAACACAGATCTCAATATATTTTCTCAGCACTGTGTTTAATAGTTCTGAGTGAATTCCCCAGCAAGACCACAAGTTGTTTTGGACTTTGAGAGAAAAGTTGGGAGTCTTTCCCACTGACATCAGTGCAGTGAGACTTTTCTTGGAGCTGTTTGAGGAACTGAATCTTGATACTCTTCCACACTGGCTTCAACATTTGGCTACTGGAAGTCACTGCCTGTTTTTATCCCATTTTTAAACTCAAACCCCAAATAAGTAACCATAAACTGACCAATAACAAATGTGGACTGACCAACTGTTACATCACATTGCAAACATCTAATAACTAGATAGGCCTCAGACACACACACACACACACACACACACACACACGCACACGCACACGCACACACACACACACACACACACACACACACACACACACACACACACACACACACGAATGCTGCTCCTGCCCTGTTTGACTTTCTGTTCCATTCATCACCTCTCCTCTCTGGTCCCATGCTGCTCTGCTGAAGTAAATAAATAAACAGAGAGAGTGTGGATGTGTGGAGTAGAGGAAGATGATGGGAGGCTACTGGGTGAAGTGTTAGCTCAATCATTCACAAGTTCATGTATCAGACTGGCCTTCCTATTTATCTCACTCTGCAGGGCGCTGAGAGATGTTTTTTTCCTGACTATCTTCTTCTCTCTGGCTCTGCTTCTCTCTTGCTTACGTCTCCATCTTTCTTTCCGTTCTCTCTTTTTTGCTCCCTCCTGAGGATGGATGAAGGTGAGTGTGCAGCCAGGAACTTGCCGCATCGATCACTGCGGCATTGGCAGGGCTGACCGGTGAGCAGTTCTGTGAGTGATGCACCGGGAGGCTCCACTCTGGATTCACCCAGGAGGGCCGATCTCAGACCAGCAAGGACAAGGCAGGTAGCTGGCTGGGCTCCTCAGAAAGTTTTTGCTCATCTTCATCTGCGAAACAGCTACGAGACCTGACTTCTATACTTATTGAAATGCGTCATACAAGACATTTTGCTTTGTGTTGATGCTGGATCTTCTCTGGGACAGCAGTGCTCAGGGCTGTTGTCACCTTTCCTCACTTAAAGCCACTATGTGTAGGATTTCTAATTATGTTATTATATATCTTCAAGATATTCTGAAAATGAGAAAATCCTGGTGAAAAGTGGCATTGTTTTCAGTCCCTTCATGTACAGCACATTGTCTTTGCTCCATGCAAAAGTAATTATAAAGTTCAGCTGACGCTACACTCTTTTCAGTACCACAAAGTTTGTCTGACTATCCCTGCAATGCATCCTCATACAACAGTTTGTACGATATCATGCACAAACTTATTCCTCATTTTGTTTAACCTAACCTGCTATGTGGACTATTTTTGCTCTTTATATGTCCCGGTCCCCAATTACGTGGTTTACATATGATTTTGATATTGTGGAATTGCTTAGCAAGGAAACACTGTACATGGAAGCACAAAGAGGGAATTTCATACTAAAAAAGGCCGTAACCTCTGATGAAACCCACGTGTTTAGTCTAACTTAAACCACTGAAGCCTCATATTTGCTTCAGCTGAACTTCACAATGCATTGTTGCACATACGTGGATTTTATCCCCCATCACTTACATTTAAATTGCTTTAGAAATAGATTGTTTTTCGAGAAACAATGACAGCAACGTGTGTGTATTGTTTTAAAACAGACTTGAAAAAAGGTGATTCTATACGTTTAATTCACACACATGCAGAGAATAACATTAATCTAATAATCTCCCGTTTAAAAGGGTCAGTTTGCTTGTTCCACCATCATCTCAACAGTGGTACAAATGTCCTGCCTTTCAGAACGTTTTATTATATTATCATCAGGAAGTTACAAAACATGCATGTTCGACGTTTACTGGTTCAAGGTTTTTTTTAATTTACTTTCATTCTAGAGTCATAATGTACCATTTTTTGATGTAATCTTCTTTAGATAAGCACTTAAACTAAGCAGCATATATTACACGGCTCATTTCAGCTTGTTTACAGGTAAACTACACCGAGTGGGGTCTGTGTACTTACATACACGCTAGATTTACGTTCAGAGTGCTTGCAGCCCTCAATCCATTATGTGTAGCTAATTATGCAATCTGTGTGTGTAATGGTGTATGGGTTTCGGTGTGTGTCCCGCTCTGTACAAGTCTGCAGATAGAGCACGATCATAGCATGTTTAATGCACTGCGTGTATAAAGTAGTTTCATTCAAATGTTCCAGAGGGATGTGAGATAAACTGTGACATAATGTTTCATCATGCTGTTCCCTTTCTCCCTCGGTGTCTTGTATGTAACAGTGTTCTTCTTCCACACACACACACACACACACACACACACACACACACACACACACACACACACACACACACACACACACACACACACACACACACACACACACACGAAGTCGGTAATGTAGACCAGCTCTCTCTCAAATACAACACAATTACGACAGATTACACAGCAATGGCTTCCACATGGTTCACAGAAAGTGGGATTACCACCCTCACAGTATGCGTATGACTGTGTGTTTGTGTGTGTGTGTGTGTGTGTGTGTGTGTGTGTGTGTGTGTGTGTGTGTGTGTGTGTGTGGTAGCTTTCTTTTGGACCACCACCAACACAGCACACTCGGTCTCCAACATTTATTAAACTGGACAAGGAGTGGAGGGAAGCACAGGGTAAAGGGTGAGGGGTGAGGGAGGAGTAGGGGAAAGGGAATTAGGAGAAGTGGCTGTAAAAGAGAACTGGAGGCATGTTGTGGGTCTTTATGCATATGTATGTGTTTATAAAATATAATTTAAATCTCCTAGGATGAGATTAAAATGCAAGAGAAGTTTAGCTTTTTTTCTCAGTTGTTGCTGGACGCTGCTAAAATGAGTTTATGCTGCAGGGATTCAAACTAAAATGCTATTTGTGTTGTGTTTCAAACGTTGCCTTTTGCTGGAGAATTAACATGCCAACAATCCAGATGGGAAGAATTGATAACTGGAGCCTGCACTTCTACTTCAGCATCAGCCCAGTGCCAGACAATCACAGGTGCTGCTCAGAAACGCTGGAATGCAAGCGAGGCCAAAGCAACACCCTGAAAAGCCGCTCCTTGACTGCAACGTGGGCGATCCCGTGCTCTGACATACACTATGTGTACCGGCCAAAAAAATCTCTGTGTGCTTCTAGGCTGACATGAAAATCATCCTGAAAGACAGATATACAATGCTAATTATTTTTATATGATTTGCCAGAGAGGAGATGGCAGCTTACTCCATTAATGGAAGCCATGTGATGGGCCGATGTCCGAAACACTTTGCAGTACAATCAGTACATGCATTTTTAGCATGGCTGTCTGCTCGCAGCCGCACTACCACGCTCTACATACAAGACCACAAAATATGTACAGCATGTGCACAGTTTATTTTTTACAAAAACAGATCTGTGCGTATTCACAGGAAGACAGATGCAATTAAAAATGATATGCACATTGAAAAAATACATCATACATGCATTGTATATACTGAAAACACATATTTTGTTCTTCTATTCCTGCATTAATGATGCCAGTGCTTAAAGTTATAAATGAAGCTCAATAGTCTGAACTAGCAAAGTGTAAAACACAGAGATGCTGTCATTCTTTTTTGTATTTTTATGCAGTATTGAACAACTTTCTTTTTACATATATATCAAATAAAGTACAGTTTTCTTTATTATTATTAATAATAATAATAATAATACTAATAATACTTTACTTCCCTTTGTCCCCGTTGTACAAAGTAAGTTAGAACACAATCGTCACTGTGAGTCCCAGATTTGGTTTATGGTAAAATCCAGATAAAACCGTTATTAAATTCAGTCTAAGGCGATACCTGACTACTCGTCTTCTCCGCTGTGACTCGTATGTTTCTGTCAGATATCCCTTAGGTCAAAGGACTTCACTATTTAACGACTCCTCTGCTCTGCTGTGAGAAGTATGAAATATCTCTGTCAAATATCCACCCTTGTTTCCCCTTCTCCTTTCCGTACTTTAAATGATGAGGAAACCATTTCTTCACTTGATTATTTCATCAACGCCAAGCAGGTCCATCAAGAAGCAAACAACACAAAACCCACAAATTAAGCTAAAACGCGTTATGGTAAAATATATAAAACATCACCATTAAAACCTTTACCTCACCTTTAGTCATATCATTGTTCTAGTTCAATTTCCATAAGTTGTTCCCTCCATATTTCCAGTGTATGAGTTTGAGTCTCTTTCCAGAATCAAAAGTTATTTTTATTCTTGCATTATGTGTAGGTTTTCCGTCTATAGGTTTTATTTTTAAATGAGCATATTTTCAGTGCATATCTCACACCAGCAAGCAGACCCCTCCATCACCTCTGAATTAAAATGCAATATCAGCAGATTTTGATTGTGTGCTGGGGATGTGTGAAAGGACTGAGAGGTCTGCTGCTGGAGCCGCAGCTGTTCAGCATGTCAGACAAACTGAATATTGTAGTGCGATGCCTAAAAGAAGTAGCAAAAAGCTGCCATTTCATCAATGCACAGAGAGCTGATGAAGACATTTAAGTGAAGTAGTTTCTCTCTAGACCTGCAAACATGAGTAAATGAGAGAAATGCACAATTCATTTTGCAAAATAAAACAGGATTTCTTATTTTGACAATCTTTTACTGCATATTTGAGTCACTATTCACTTTTAGCACAGCACAAGAAAACTAATAGGTTTGATGTGCAGGGAGGAGATGATGCAGGACGATAACAAATTAGATGATCTGAGATGAAAGTAAATGTCTGCGGTGCATTTGGACAGGTGAATGATGGATTAACCCTTCAACCAACCGCAGGAGAGCCGCCTCGATCAATCCATCAACAAGGACAACAAACCACCAATCACACCGCAGGGAGGAGAAAAGACCCACCCGCTTCAACACATACAAGCCGACATGTGCAAATCCACAAAAGAGCAAAGTGCGTGGACTCTCAAAGTAAAATGAATCTTCAGACTTTCTCCTGAGATGAACTCACGTTGTCTTCATGCTCGCTTTCTCTTCTCTGCAACAAACAAACAGACATCTCTCAGCTAATTGTTCCTGTGTTTTCCCTGCCACATTCCCAGGCTGTCCCCCTGCAATGCCAATGTTTTCAATAGAGTAACATATCAGACCTAACCCAAACCAGAACTCAACACGGAGGCTGCGACCGCAGGAGTAAAACAATGTTAGACTCCAGGGACACCTACAAGTCCAGGAGGCATATGACCCCTCTGTATTTGCCAGATTTTATTTTATTTTGTCTATCTCAGTGTCTCCACTCTCGCAGTCTGTCTTTCTTTTCCTCCTGTTCCTCTCTGGTGGTGATATGTGGTAGACCTCAAACTATTGTGTTGCAAATGTGAAAGTTTTCCTAAATAGTCCCTGGTCTATTCTATTTACGGGAGACGGACAGGCCACAGCATATTTTTTATGAAGGCTTCAGGTTTTTCTTACGTGTACATTTACATCTGTGTTTTAGACTGAGAGTGCCATTTATCTTGTTGCTCTATTTTTGTTAACCAGCCGCTGGAGCTACTTAAAATAACATGAACTGTAGTTTCATTTTATGCCATCAGATATGGTAAAGACTAGTTCCAGTTCATTACAATTAGTTTGTTGTTTTTGTAGTTCTTTCCAACAATTATTACAGTAATAATAACAAATGATACTCACTGAGTGAAATGCTGAGCTCTGGGAAAGCAGCAAAACAAGTCTAAAAGAAAGTCCGAGGGTGACATAAACAAAAGCAGTCAGATGCTCAGACAGGTTTCAAACAAAGCTATAATATTGATAAGTAAAAGTATGTATTATCAGTATAACGCACTTAAAGTAAAAAACTAAGAATACTCCCTATTGCACGGAAATTGGGCTACGTCAGTGTTATATTGGATTATAATCACTGAGGCATTAACACGTAAGCAGCATTTTAATGATGTGGCTGGCTGCATTAGATCTTAATTTACCCTTTCATATACAGTTGGGGGGTAATTGTCCACTTAATGAGTACAAATGACAAGATGTCCTTGTAAAATAGAGCAAAAGTATAAAGTAGCATCCAGTAAGAAGTCCTTGAGTACATGTACTTAGGTATTATCCATCACTGTAACGGACAGACATGATGACCAGAACTCTAAAAACAACACAGACGTTGAAACAAACCACAGTTGTAGTTTAATAATAAGTGCAGAAGTCAAGTGTTAATTGTTGAAATGTTTGATTTTGGAACTCTGACCTTCACTAAAGAGAGCGCAGCCAGTTTCATACATGATTCAGGTAAATATATCCGTTTAAAATGAGTTTGAAACACATTCAGTTACATCATGAAACTCAGTCAGAGCAGCAGTTGGAGGTCAGCGAATCGTGGAGGTCGCTCTGGCTTCTCAGGTTTCTGTTGTCATATTTCTGGGAATTTGATGCAATGTTTGGAAACCGAGCTGCAGTCAGGCAGGGTGGATCTCAGTTTGACTGTGATTGTGTGTGTGTGTCTTCTGTCTACACTTACTCTGTTCAGCCAAAGATGATTGTGTCATTACAGCATCCAGGGCGTGAGAGCTCTCTCTCACACACACATACACCTACACACACACACACACACACACACACACACACACACACACACACACACACACACACACACACACACACACACACACACACACACACACACACACACACACACAATGTCAGGGTTTATCCCCTCTCTTGTCCTGGGCTCTGTCAGTCATGCACTGTGTTCTCACTCCTCACTCTTCTGATGTCATTTGGGAGTGGATTGATGGGCGGAGGGGGCTTATTAGAGACACACACACACACACACACACACACACACACACACACACACACACACACACACACTCACACACACTCACACACACGCAAACACAGATCTGGTGGGGTGTTAGTGAATTATGGGTTTTTAATGCCTAACACTGGGCTTGATCCAGAGAGGAAAGTCAGGCCAACTAGCCGTTAATCAAACCATTTCCCCGCATGTGTGTATTTGTGCGCCTCACTTCTGATGCTTGTGTCTACACAAAAACAATTCACAGCAGGCGTCAGATGCACATGGATGCAGCTCGTGCAAAGCAAACACTCATAAACACAAACAGCATGTGAGAAACTGAGAAGAAAGAGAAGAGAAAGTCAGAATGGGGGGGTAGAAGAAAAGGTGAAGATAAATAGAGAGAGAAAGCGATGTAGAGAAAGGATAATGGCTTCCATATGAGAATGTCAGAGCTTTTTCCTGCTTGCTTCTTGGTGTAATCATATCAGCAGTCGGGTCGTTTCCAACCTTCATAAATGTGAAGTATGCAGTGAGTTTCAGGATCCAACTTCCTTTACATAAACACTCCTTAGAAAAACAACCCAGTTGGACCTGAGTGTGTGTGTGTGTGTGTGTGTGTGTGTGTGTGTGTGTGTGTGTGTGTGTGTGTGTGTGTGTGTGTGTCCACTCCTGTGTGTGAGAGAGAGTGTGCATACAGTATTGCACACACATATTTGTGTACGTGGCGTGTGTTGACCTACAGTACGAGTTGTGCACTTGTGTGTGTGTGTGTGTGTGTGTGTGTGCAGATTAGGACGTGATGAGTGAAGTGAGTTAAAGCACTCTTGTCAGCCATAAAGTGTGTGTTGGGAGTTTAGTTTCTCCTGTGCCACCAACATAGGACGTTACTGTAAAGGAAAGATTCACATTTTCCTGAACATGATCCTGAACAGGACATCTGCCTCTCCAGTTGAATTCTTATCTGGATTGTAATTCTAAACAGCAGCTATAAAACTGTCTCAGTGTTGGAACAAGAAAACAACCGATTGTCTTCCCTGACATTTAGTTGTCTCGCAAAAAAGTCCACTTTACAATACAATACTAGTGCACTCGCGTAGCTGACGACCATCGAGACAAAGGATAAAATGATTGTTAGCGTAATGATTTTCCAGAGTTGTACAGTGCTTCCTCATAGTATTATTAATCACTGTGCAGTGTTTTGGAGTCTGATAAGCCGTCATAACTCAAACTGGCCTGGATATCATCGTCTCACCAATACCTCAAGCGACACCCCCAAAACACAGGGCTGTTTTCTGTCTGAATGCTTTGATCCCCAATCATTCTCTACCACTGTATTGAACTCTCATTACTTTCTCAGACAGGTTTGGACCAGAATTCAACATTCAACAAGTCTTCCCACACAGTCAACATTGTTGCTGTGAGCAGAAGAGTGAGTGAGATGCCACACAGTTATAATATGAGGTGTAATCAGGCAACATAAGACATAACATAACATACAACACCTGTGTAGGTGAACTATAGGTGGGTACGGTCTTTAATGTTTAATGTTAATGTTTAATGTAATCTTTTATGTCCAAAATCCAAGGTTTGATCGCCCTCATTACTAGACTCTCTTGCTGAGAGCAAGAAGTTAGTACCTGGAGTCAGGATGTGGTTAGCTAAGCTTAGCATAAAGACTGGAATTGGGAGAAACAGCTAGCCTGCCTTTGTCCAAAGTTAAAAATCCACCAGCGCCTCTAAAGCTCACTAGTTAACACATCATATCTTATTTGTGTAATTTGTGCACAGCCAAACATTCTCATACTATGTGGAAACCAAAAGTTTTTTTAGGCAGCATGTAACTAAAGTTAAAAGATCTCTGTTTTATGTAATAAACACATTCCTGAAAGAAACTGGCTCCCAAACTGGGAGGCTGAAATATCACCAGGAGCCCACGAAGACTTGATCTTAAAAGTTTTTGCAAAGCCATAAGAATCTACTTCTGGTGAACGTTTTCAAAATGTATAAAACAGTCTGATGGACCATTGGCTGGAAAAAGTAGAACAAAATTATTCGTAAAAAAACAAATGTGTCTCTTTCATCAAAAATACAGTTTTTATTCAAACAATTAAAGTTAAGCATTGCTTAAAGAAACCCCATTTAAATTCATATTTTTAAACAAGATGTTGCATTACAATGAGGCTGCTAGACTGCAGCTTCGCGTTGAAGGGTTAAAGTCCATGGTAGCTGATGAACTATTGATAACTGGTCGATCCCTGGTAGTGTGTTTCTGTGTTTACTACAGCAGGAGATCAAACCTCGCACAGTGCTCCGTGTTACACACTCGAGCCACGGTTTTCTGAAAAGGCTCCCAGGGGTCGCTGAGGGGGTCAGCGGAGGCTGCAGACCTCCTGCCTGAGCACTCAGCTGGCAGCACAGAGCTTCAGAGGGCTGCACTGGGGATATGTTGAGAAACTGTAAAAACACTGGGGATGTGTGTGTGTGTGTGTGTGTGTGTGTGTGTGTGTGTGTGTGTGTGTGTGTGTGTGTGTGTGTGTGTGTGTGCTTATGTGCTGTAAGCTCCCTCTGCTCAAATATTCACAAATTAGCTAAAACCAGGGGTTCAGTTACACACACACACACACACACACACACACACACACACACACACGGTTGACTGGGCAAGGCATTATTCAATTGGCTCAGGTTCAACAGCAACACTCATGGAGATAGAGAGGATAACGGGGGAGTGAGCTCTGGCCCGAGAGGTTAAAGTGAAATGTATTACTCATAAATACATGTCTGTTTTTCTACTTTTTATTGTTCCTTGAAATAACACAGTGGGGACTCAGGTCAAAATCCTGCATCTGCTGTTCTAATCATTTGATATTGGGCTGGAAGTCAGTGATAAAATTATATGGAGGCGCAGTAACTAATGTGGTTTATGTTTTCCTGCAACAGGAAAAGCCTTTTTTTTTTCGGAATAAAACTTCAAAAGTTCGGCCAAGTCGTAGAGAAGGTCATCCAGGGTTGGTTGGTCTCAAACCGACAAAACAGGGTTAGCATACATAGT
The DNA here is from genome assembly GCF_900634415.1 of Cottoperca gobio. Taxonomy (NCBI): domain Eukaryota; kingdom Metazoa; phylum Chordata; class Actinopteri; order Perciformes; family Bovichtidae; genus Cottoperca; species Cottoperca gobio. The sequence goes on from NC_041368.1 coordinate 16,178,497, forward strand.
GATAAACAAAGACATGACACTTACAAACTTCATCAACATTTTCAAGGCTTCTGACCATGATTTTCATGTTGTTTATGTGCTAGTGCTGTGACAATTGTTTCGCTTTAAAGCAGGTATTCAAGTCTATTTTATTACGAGCAAACAACCGCTCTCTGGTCCGCCTCGAAGGGGTCCACTCCAAAAGCTGTTAAGTGAACTCTGAAGTTCATTTCTGATGGGAGCACCATTCGAACCAATCACAGGAAGCGTACCATTAATTTCATTGATTACAATTATTTATTTATTTGACTGTTTTGGTGAACTGGTATCCTATTTGCACTTTTGCTACCCCATGAATTTGATGATTTAACTGTTTATCAGAACACAAATGAGACAATAACTAGGTAGCGAACCCCGCTCTCCCTCCACCTCATTCCCTGTCGCGACGAGAATAGTTCCATGGTCGGCAGGCCTGTAGTCTCCTAGTGGCTCGGAGTGATGGACGGACCATTTAGACATAGCGATGCTGATGGCCACCAGCAGATTCAGGAAGCTGACCTACAGCACATGTAAGGATCTTGGTGTATATGGCTGTGAAAAGAGGTGAGGCTACCAACAAATCACAAAAGGAAAGGCCACAAATACATTTTGAACTAGCAAGATACTCTGGTTTCATTCCCCAACATGATTCTCCTGTAGCACTCTGTGTGTGATGGGTTTTCAGAGCAACCTGCTGTCAGCTGTTAGGCAGAAGCTTTTCATGCAGAAGCTCAGGCCTGCTGAGGACGGATTCAGTGTTTCTGCAAGGTGAACAGAAACTCACGCCTGTGACATTTGACTTTTACGTCTGGCCTTTAACACAGCGTCTGGACAAGAGCACTGCCAGAACACTGTGTGTGGTCTCTCTCTGTATGTGTGTGTGTGTGTGTGTGTGTGTGTGTGTATGTGTGTGTGTGTGTGTGTGTGTGTGAGAGATCCTTGTAATGATTGGGATAGGCATTACTCCCGATGGGACGTGATGATATCATATCCATATTCTGTAGTCCACTGCACACGCACATGTGCAGACGGCCTTCACACAATGGCGGTGACATCATCATCACCATGCAAACCAGAAGTGGTGTATTTCTTTTTTTATGGTGATCAACAGGATGATATCATCATCAATCATCCCTGCCAATCACCACACATTTCTGGGCTGCAGCTCATTGATAATCTCTGCTTCCTGGCAGCGGCTGATGATATCATTAAGTAGTAAGTGATGATGTCACATTTCTAGATTAAAAGTGACTAAGAAAGCAGGAATTGACAATTTACTTTTTCGCAGCTGGCAACAGAGGTTGGAGATTAATTAAATATGAACTCAATAGAGTCGAAGATGACAGCAGAATCTGTTGTTAAAGGAGAGGCAGGTAAATAAAATAAGTGATGTTTAGCTACAAGAAGAGGACCAACATGTCAATTAAATACAGTTTATTTTCAGAGTATGTTTGATTGATTTGTTTTGATTGTTTGACAATTTTTAACCATGCCAGTGGGATGTTTACCTTGCACTACAGCTGGATTCTCACAAGATCCCACAAAAAGCCATCTTGTCAGACTTCAAGTAATGCAATTATATCCGAACCACAGTGGACTGGACCTATCAGCATCCTGTAATTCAACAGTAACTCACTAGCTCAACTGCTATAGACTCCAAAATACAGGACAATTGATTTGCTTAAAAATAACCAGATATGTATTATTATTATTATTATTATTATTATTATTATTATTATTATTATTATCATTATTATTATTATTATTATTATTATTATTATCATTATTATTATCAGTATTATTATTATTATTATTATTATTAGTATTATTATTATCATTATTATTATTAGTATTATTATTATTATCATTATTATTATTATTATGATCATCCATCCATCCATCCATCCATCGTCTACCGCTTATCCGGAATCGGGTCGCGGGGGCAGCAGCTCCAGTAAGGAACCCCAATCTTCCCTTCTCCGGGCTACATCCTCCAGCTCCGACTGGGGGATCCTGAAGCGTTCCCAGGCCAGTGAGGAGATATAATCTCTCCACCGAGTCCTGGGTCTTCCCCGGGGTCTCCTCCCAGCTGGACGTGCCTGGAACACCTCCCTAGGGAGGCGCCCAGGTGGCATCCTTACTAGATGCCCGAACCACCTCAACTGGCTCCTTTCAACGTAAAGGAGCAGCGGCTCTACTCCGAGTCTCTCATGGATGGCTGAGCTTCTCACCCTATCTCTAAGGGAGACGCTAGCCACCCGTCTGAGAAAACCCATTTCGGCCGCTTGTACCCGTGATCTCGTTCTTTCGGTCATGACCAAGCCTTCATGACCATAGGTGAGGGTAGGAACGAAGATCGACCGGTATATTGAGAGCTTTGCCTTCTGGCTCAGCTCTCTTTTCGTCACAACGGTGCGGTAAAGTGACTGTAATACCGCCCCCGCTGCTCCGATTCTCCCGCCAATCTCTCGCTCCATTGTCCCCTCACTCGCGAACAAGACCTCGAGGTACTTGAACTCCTTCACTTGGGGTAATGGCTCATTCCCTACCCGGAGTAGGCAATCCACCGGTTTCCTGCTGAGAGCCATGGCCTCAGATTTGGAGGTGCTGATCCTCATCTCAACCACTGCACACTCGGCTGCGAACCGATCCAGTGACTGTTGAAGGTCACAGACTGATGATGCCATAAGGACCACATCATCTGCAAAGAGCAGCGATGAGATCCTCAGGTCACCGAACTGCAACCCCTCTCCTCCACGACTACGCCTCGATATCCTATCCATGAATATCACGAACAGGATTGGTGATAAAGCGCAGCCCTGTCGGAGGCCAACATTCACGGGAAATGAGTCCGACTTACTGCCGAGTATCCGGACACAACTCTCGCTTTGGGCGTACAGGGATTGGATGGCCCTCAAAAGTGACCCCTTCACCCCATACTCCCGCAGCACCTCCCACAGTATCACCCGGGGAACCCAGTCATACGCCTTCTCCAGATCCACAAAACACATGTAGACCGGATGGGCGTACTCCCAGGCCCCCTCCAGGATCCTTGCAAGAGTAAAGAGTTGGTCTGTTGTTCCACGACCAGGACGGAATCCGCATTGTTCCTCTTCAATCAGAGGTTCGACTACCGGCCGAACCCTCCTTTCCAGTACCTTGGAGTAGACTTTACCAGGGAGGCTGAGAAGTGTGATACCCCTGTAGTTTGCACACACTCTCTGGTCCCCCTTTTTAAATAGGGGAACCACCACCCCGGTCTGCCAACCCCTAGGCACTGTCCCAGACTTCCACGCAATGTTGATGAGGTGTGTCAACCAAGACAGCCCCTCAACACCCAAAGCCTTCAGCATTTCTGGACGGATCTCATCAACCCCTGCGGCTTTGCCACTGTGGAGTTGTTTGACTACCTCAGTGACTTCCATCAGGGAAATTGACGATGATCCCCCATCAGCTTCCAGCTCAGCCTCAACCATAGAGGGCGTGTTAGTCGGATTCAGGAGTTCCTCAAAGTGCTCCTTCCAGCGGCCGATAACCTTCTCAGTTGAAGTCAGCAGGGTCCCACCCTTGCTGTACACAGCTTGGATGGTTCCTCGCTTCCCCCTCCTGAGGTGCCGGATGGTTTTCCAGAAGCACCTTGGTGCCGACCAAAAGTCCTTCTCCATAGCTTCTCCAAACTTCTCCCACACCCGCTGCTTTGCCTCTGACACGGCAGAAGCTGCCGCCCTTCTAGTCCTTCGATACCCTGCAACTGTTTCCGGAGTCCTCCCGGATAACATAACCTGGAAGGACTCCTTCTTCAGTCGGACGGCTTCCCTGACCACCGGGGTCCACCACGGTGTTCGAGGGTTACCGCCCCTTGAGGCACCTAAGACCTTGAGACCACAGCTCATCACCGCAGCTTCAGCAATAGAGGTTTTGAACATCGCCCACTCAGGTTCAATGCCCCCAACCTCCACAGGGATAGCTGAAAAGCTCCACCGGAGGTGTGAGTTAAAGATCCCCAGGACAGGGGCTTCCTCCAGACGTTCCCAGTTCACCCGCACTATCCGTTTGGGTTTACCAGGTCTGTCCAGAGTCTTCCCCCACCCCTTGATCCAACTCACCACCAGATGGTGATCAGTCGACAGCTCCGCCCCTCAGATCAGATGATACGATTACGAAATCGATCATTGACCTTTGGCCTGGGGTGCTCTGGTACCACGTGCACTTATGAGCATCCTTATGTTCGAACATGGTGTTTGTTATGGCCATTCCATGACTAGCACAGAAGTCCAACAACAAACGACCGTTCGGGTTTAGATCAAGGAGGCCCTTCCTCCCAATCACGCCTCTCCAGGTGTCTCCATCGTTTCCCACGTGTGCGTTGAAGTCTCCCAGCAAGACTACGGAGTCCCCTACTGGAGCCCCCTGCAGGGCCCCATTCAGGGTCTCCAAGAAGGCCGAATACTCAGAACTGCGGTTTGGGGCATAGGCACAAACAACAGTCAGAGTTTTCCCCCCCATAACCCGAAGGCGTAGGGAGGCGACCCTCTCGTCCACCGGGATAAACTCCAACGTAGCGGCGCTCAGCCGGGGGCTAGTGAGTATCCCCACCCCGGCCTGACGCCTCACACCTTGGGCAACTCCGGAGAAGAATAGAGTCCAACCCCTATCCAGGAGTACGGTTCCAGAGCCAAGACTGTGCGTGGAGGTAAGCCCCACCAGATCCAACTGGTAGCGATCCACCTCCCACACTAGTTCCGGCTCCTTCCCCCACAGAGAGGTGACATTACATGTCCCTAGAGCCAGCCTCTGCTGCCCGGGTCTGGTCCGTCGAGGTCCCTGACCATCACTGCCACCCGTGTGACAGCGCACCCGACCCCAGCGGTTTTTCCCATGAGTGGTGGGCCCACAGGATGGATGGATGGGAGGCACCACGTAGATTCTTCGGGCTGTGCTCGACCGGGCTCCGTGGCAAACCCGGCCACCAGGCGCTCGCTGTCGAGCCCTCCCTCTGGGCCTGGCTCCAGACGGGGGCCCCGGGCTTCCTCCGGGCAGGGTCTCTCCTTTCCTTTCCCTTTCTTTCATGAAGTCGTTTTTGAACCATTCTTAGTCTGGCCCCTCACCTGAGACAAATTTGCCTTGGGAGACCCTACCAGGAGCACTAGGCTCCAGACAACACAGCTCTCAGGTTCATAGGGACACACAAACCTCTCCACCACGATAAGGTGATGGTTCCCAGAGAGGGAATTATTATTATGATCATTATTATTTTTATTTTTATTATCATCATTATTATTATTATTATCATTATTATTATCAATATTATTATTATCAATATTATTATTATTATTATTATTATCATTATTATTATCATTATTATTATTATCATTATTATTAACATTATTATTATTATTATTATTATTATTATTATCATTATCATTGTCATTGTTATTATTATTATTATTATTATTATTATTATTATTATTATTATCATTATTATTATTATTATTATTATTATTATTATTATTATTATTATTATTATTATTATTATTATTATTCCATATTGGAATAACGTTTTCTGCAGCTATATATTAATTTGCATTTTTGTATATATATTTTTTTTTACACCATTTTACCTGGGGTCAAATGAGTTTTCCTTTTCTTCACACATCACAATTACCCCGACACATATTTTATCACTTCACAAAAACAGTTTTCTTTCTTTTTTGTTCCAAGAGAAAGCCCAATCTTGCCAACATAGAGTGTCACTTGCAGCTCGTAGTAACCACAGTGCGGGCATCACAGTATGTGACAGGTATCTGCCGCCATATATCAGAAGTATGATCGCTGTATTGTCACATTTTGTCCGAGGCCCCGAGGGAAAGACACCATCACCTGTGCGGGAGGAGAAAAGAGAGAGGTGAGAATGTGTAAAGGAAGAGGAGGACGATGGAGGGAGTAAGAGCGGGAAAATAGAGGGAAAAAAAGAGGCAGATGTGAATATATTCATGGGAAATGGATTACTAGACGCAGGAGAGAAAGAT